>NC_086377.1:80859307-80891807 GCF_036588685.1 Mytilus trossulus
TTAGGGTCAGGGTTAAGGTTAGTGTTTGGGTTAGGGTTAGGGTTAGGGTTAGGGTTTGGGTTAGGGGTTAGGGTTAGGGTCAGGGTCAGGGTTAGGGTCAGGGTTTGGGACATGGTAGTGTACTTTGGCGAGGGTTAGTGAGGTGCCCTTTCTCTCTTCTGCGCATGTCAGGGTTAGGGTTAGGGTTAGGGTTAGGGTTAGGGTTAGGGTTAGGGTTAGGGTTAGGGTTAGGGTTATAACATATTTACGAGTTCATTTCGTGGTTCATCTTGTCAACGTCACTTTTTCGTCACGTGGTGTTTAGTAGGTGTGGCCAAGTGATGATCATGTGAGGATAAGGTTTAATTTTTATTCTTTATTATGGAATTGCAGGTCTTTTGTTTTTGATAGACTTCGGTTGAAAGGTAATAACTTAAAATGAATAGGGTAAAAAATTCAAAACGAATAGGGTAAAATAATTAAATGCCTTTTGGTAACTTTCCGACCGCTTTAACAACAAATAATTGTTTTAATCTGAAAAGGATGTAAATTACACGAGTGATAGATAAGAATTGCCTAAATATTTGCTGAAAAAAACCCAAAAAAAACTTAAGTTTGCGAAAATCCGTCCGGATAAACCAGGGATTCTGTTATAGATATTGATAATTGCACTCTGAACAATAATCATAATAAATATAATCAATTAACGAACTTTGAAACAGGAGTCGTCAATTTTTTTTTGAAATAAAAGAATGTTTATAGTCTACACATGTAGAATAGATATAATACTTTTGTCCACGTTTTATGTTTTTACTATTATTTTTAGGATAATGGAAAAGAGAGTACATTTTAATGACGAAGTGGAGATCTTTTTATATGAAAAAAACGCTGAAACTTATACTATCACAGTAGAATACCAGGAAAGAAAAAAAGACTATGACATTTTGAAATTAACTATAGCTCTGATTGTGTGCATTTGTGTACTTGGGATATTTGTGTTTTTCTATAACCTGTTTACATAATTCGTGTGGAGTGTGTGATGACTATTCTATAAAGTAGTAAGTATCTGTATATTACTCCCAATAATATAAAGGCCTAATATTTGTTATATGTGAACCTAAAAATGTTTAATTTGTGAATATTTGGCTATCATGTACTATGGTTAGGGTTAGGGTTAGGGTTAGGGTTAGGGTTAGGTTAGGGTTAGGGTTAGGGTAAGGGTTAGGGCAAGGGTTAGGATTAGGGTTAGGGTTAAGTTAGGGTTAGGTTAGGGTTATAACATATTCCGAGTTAATTTCGTGGTTCATCTCGTCAACGTCACTTTTTCGTCACGTGGTGTTTAGTAGGTGTGGCCAAGTGATGATCATGTGAGGATAAGGTTTAATTTCTATTCTTTATTATGGAATTGCAGGTCTTTTGTTTTTGATAGACTTCGGTTGAAAGATAATCAGTGTAGATATCAGGTATTTATTTTGATTTTTAAAATGTAAATAATGAGAAAAGAAAATGTAAGCTGTTAAAGACATGAGATGAGAATAACGAATTATCAAATAAAAAACAACAACATTACTTTATAACTTCAATAATTTGTAGCCTTGTCAGTGTGATTTTAATTAGGTATTTCACTAGAAGTGAACAAGAATGCAACACACCCATGACGAAACTAAAAGTAAAGTTATCATAGCGAAGCAACCCACAGAAAACTAAAGACTGAGCAAATTATGTGATCCTGCATAACTACATTCAGTTTAAAAATAAAATGGTTGATTCCAATCAATATTGTTTGTATCCCGCAAAAGCTGACAAACAAGTAGTGTTTCCGAGGATACCTTTAAGAATGAATAAAGTAAGATCCAACTTGGAGATAGGATCAGGTTTTTTATCCGTCTACAACACAATTAATTTATATCATAGATACCTTATTCATATTTTGATATAAAAAGTATTGTGTTTGCAATTTTCATACGCATTTTATACGCTCGGATATCCTTATTGTGCAGAATTAAAAATAGTTAAATAGGGAAGTTATCCGGAATGTTAACGACGAGGATAAGGTGAAGTTTTTGTTTAGTCTGTTAATAATGATATGTTCAAGGGGTATCCCTTAGGGTAAGATTTGGTCAGGGATAAGTGTAAATTGACATGTGTGTTATGCTTCAGGGTCAGAAATGAATTGAACTGTTAAGGCTAAGTATTAAGTTTAGTCTATGGGAATGGTTAGGATTATTTATTAGCACTGTTATATGGTGAAGTTGATAGTAAGTTTCCAACTTGAGTTTTGTGTTGCTGATAAGTGACCAGATAAGTAAAACATTTTTGGTACTGTTGATTTTAAATCGAAATATGTCTCTCTATTTACAGGAGTTGCGATGGAAGCACATGCTTGTAAATCAGGATCTTTAATTTCATGCGTCAGGGAAATACTCAAAATTTTATATCAGATTTTGAAGTCCATAATCATAGTCCTGAGGAATGTTTAACAAGACAATCAAGTGTAAGGATTCGAGATGCCACAATCGGAACCTTAGCTCAAAATTTATGGCTTGATTTTATATTTGGCATTGATGGAATAGTGGGAACTTTTAATACTATTTTTAATCATTCTCACGCTTTTTTTCATATATAACTCTACTGCAGAGAAAACAAGCAAGTCTCATAGATGTGTTTCATATTAGACCCTGACTGATGGTTCGTTGTGGGGAATATTTCAAACATGATTTTTAATAACCTTTATTTTGAATATTTTAGATAAAAGGCAAGATATCACAGAGAAAGAAGAAGACAGAAGTAAGTTAATTAGAAAAAATATAATCAGATAGGGATACAGACATTCCAATAAGCAACCGCTTTACTTTGGCGATAGATTGCTGACTTGTAACAAAAATCTACTTGATAGGTCCTGTATGATTTTTTTAATTTTTTTTTTCAGATACTGATATTGCTCATTGGTTTATTTTTTCTTCAGTTATATCAGTTTCTCTATTTATGTTTATTTATGGATTTAAATCTTCCGTTTGGATTATTTTGTTTTCAATCTCAACAACATTTTGATTCAGCTTTAAGTTTTTGTCAGGACGAGAATTTCGATTTTGATGATTTTTTGGCCCATGGCTGTAACTACATTGCTATTTTTTCTGTAGAAGATTATCATAATTTGTTAATATTTTGTCAAGAAGAACATTTTCATTTCGTATCATACAAAATTTAATTCAATTGGTACCTTTTTAATATTTTTTTTCTGTTTGAAATGGCAGAATTTGTTTTTCCTTTTGCTATTTTTTCTTTTGATACTGAGGAAGCTTTTTTAACTAGTTACGGCTTTTGTTTACACCATAATTTTGAAGCAAATCATACTCAGTTTCTAGCTTTAAGATATTTATTTGTGTTTTCTGTCGAAGGTTTTTTTAGTTTGAATGCATATTTAGTTGACAAAAATCTTCCATTTACTCTTTTTTCTCTTCTAAATTTTCCACTTTAATTTTCTGATCTTCAATTTGAGTTTCCGATTTTGTTGCATTTTGAATATTTACTCTATCTTTAGTTTATCTTTAGTTTATTTTATTTTGAGTTCATGAGCAAAAAAAGACAAAAAGGTGAAGAAAAGACAAAGACAATAAGAAAACGTATGTAAAAATGCTGTAATCATTAAGCTATTTACGGTTTCGTGATTTTGTTTTAACTTTAGAACGGTAAAGGCCGATAATGTATGCCTCATGTAGCCATAAAGCGATGTTAAGTATAAACATGTAGCCAATTACCCTGAAATGCAGTCATTTACCGATAAAAAAAGTAGCCATATACCGCCATCACGTAGTAATTTACCGCCAACAAGTAGCAGTATACCGCCAGAATGTAGCCATTTACCGCAAAAAAAGTTTGGGTTTAGATTGCAGTGTAGAAACGATATAAACGCAATAAAATCAAACTTAAAAATCGTCTGAAGATAAAGGTGAGGTTAATGAGACGTATAACGGTATGGATAAGGATAAAGTTAAGTACAAGGTAACGTCTACGGATAAGGTTAGGCATAATTTACGTCAGATGACAAGGATAAGTATAAAATTATTTCTGAAAATAAAGAGAGGTGTAAAGAGTGAGTGTTGATAAACTTGAAATTATAATATAGTAGCGGAGAAGTCTTTAGATAAATATATGTCATTGTATAAGATTTAGATAATATTTCAGAAAAACGAATTATCAGTACACAAAGAAGTCATGTAAAATAAGATGCTTTCTCATTACAATTCATATCATTTTTTTCTGTTTAGCATTTTATTTCTGTATTGTGTAAACATTTGGTAAAAAGAGTGGGTTAAGATTGCAGTGTAGAAACGATATCTACGCAATAAAATCCAATACAAACATCGTCTTAAGATAAAAGTGAGGTTAATGAGACGTATAACGATATGAATCAGGATAAGGTTAAGTACAAGGTAACGTCTAAGGATAAGGTGGATCATCATTTGGCCACACCTACAAAAACACCATGTGACGAGATGAACTACGAAATGAGCGAGGTTTAACTACAATTCTTAATTATGGTATTGAAGGTCTTTTGTTACAGACTACGATTGAAAGACAATCACTGTGAATATAAGGTATGCATTTGGTTTAATTTTAAAATGTAAATAATAGAAATGATATTTAACCTCTAAACAAAAATGAGATAAGACTAACAAATTGTTATATAAAAAAACCGCATTATTTTAGATTATTTTATGTTTTATAAACCTCAAGAATTAGCCTTGTGAGTGTGTGTTTAATGATGTATGTTTCTAGAGGTGAAAAAGAATGCGACACACCAATGGCAAAAATAAAAGTGAATTACCATAGCGAAGCAACCCACAGAAAACTGAAGATTGACAAAATTATGTGGTCCTTCATAACTACATTCAGTTGTTTAAAAAATTGTTGATTCCAATCAATATTGTTTGTATCCCACAAAAACTGACAAACAAGTAGTATTCCCAAGGTTACTTCCAAGAATGAATACAGTTAGATCCAATTTGGAGATAGGATCAGCTTTCTTATCCGTCTACAACACAATTAATTTATATCATGGATACTTTATTCATACTTTGATATAAAAAAAGTATTTCAGGGCAATTTACATATTCGCATTTTTATACGCTCGCATATCCTTATTGTGAAGAATTAAAAATAGTTAAAAAGGGAAGTTATCCGGAAATGTTAACGACGAGGATAAGGTGAAGTTTTTGTTTAGTCTGTTAATATTGATAAATTCAAGGGTATCCCTTAGAGTACGATTTGGTCAGGGATAAGTGTAAATTGACATGTGTGTTATGTTTCAGGGTAAGAAATGAATTGAACTGTTATGGCTTAGTATTAATTTTAGTCTATGTGAATGGCTAGGATAATTTATGAGCAGTGTTATATGGTAAAGTTGGTGATTAGTTTTCAACTTGAGTTTTATGTTGATGATAAGTGACCGGAAAAGTAAAACCTTTTTTTGTACTGTTGATTTTAAATCTAAATATGTCTCCCTATTTATAGGAGTGGCGATGGAAGCATATGCTTGTGAATCAGGATCTTTAATTTCATGCGGCAGGGAAAATACTCAAAATTTTATATCAGATTTTGAAGTCCATAATCATTGTCCTGAGGAATTTCTAAGAAGACAAGGATTCGAGATGCCAAAATCGGAACCTTAGCTCAAAATTTATGGCTAGATTTTATATTCGACATTGATGGAATAGTGGGAACTTTTAATAATTTTTCCAGCATTCTCACGCCTTTTTCATATATAACTCTGCTGCAGAGAAAACAAACAAGTCTATAGATGTGTTTCAAATCTTAAGGAAACACGTTTGTCTGCATCACTATAATTCAGTGGGACAGCAGTCCTTAAGATGGTCCAAAAGTATGAAAATTTGCGATGGAGATGGATTTGATTTTCACTTTGTGTTATTGCCAAAAGCGGGGAAAATCAAATTTCAAAAGTACAGTAAAAAGGATTTGAATGAAGTTCAATGGTTATATTATGATATATTTAGAAAACAACTTTCGTGCGTCATCAAGCGTCTTGATGGAGAAAACATTTCACGAAATACTTTTAAAAAGAACGTCATTTCAGATATTCGAAAACTTTATGTCTTACCTGATGACAGACAATTTATTTTGCAAATAATGGATTTAGCCTTGTCTCAAATTGAAGAAGTGAGCAATTTTGAACCTGTTCTGATTGCCTTCAAATTCGGCGCCAGAGATCGTTGCGATCGCATAGACTTAAAAAATGTGTTTGAAGCTGCAAGAGTTACTGTTCATGTTGCGCTTACTATTTCATCTCCAATATTAAACCAAAGTTTATTTTGGTCACGATTTGGTATTCAGGACTTGGTTGGAGAACGAGGTAATATTGTTTCTGCACTCTGATTTCGTCCTGTGCAAACTTTCAAAGTAACTTAGATGGAAGAGGTATGGATATAACAGCTGATCTTAGGAAAATACTTCTTTTTCCTAATTCATTAACATTCATACAATTTTATGCAGACACTCCGCATTTGCATTCGAAATATCTTCACCCTGTTTTTGGAGCAATTGTATCCTGTGGAATGCTTCATGAAAAGGTACAAGTTGCCTTAGAAAACCATGCACGGGAATATATAACACTCATCTCTGAAAACGTTATGAAATTGAACCGAGTGAATGCGCGATTAGAAGTTGTTTGTGAGAACATATTGAATACTAATTGTCTCCAAGCTGAAGACTTTATTTGCTTAGATATGGTTAAAGAAATTATTGAAAAATATCCTTTGCTTGTTCCTTTTACCGAGAACTGTATACCAACATACAGATTCATTGAAGCACTTCGCTCGATTCCGCAGCACATTGCAACTACTCTAAACGATTTGTTTAATGATTACAACCGTAAAGGTGGTTTTCTGAATGTGTGGAAAGCGTATCAGTATGAAACAGCGAATGAATATTTCTGGAGAGGAAGACCGAATGCCTTTAATGACAACATTTTTGCAATAAATCTAGGTCCTGGAGGATCAAAACCTTCCCGTGCAGCAACTTGGGAAAAAGGATTCCTTGCACTAGAAGATAGCACGACTTGTGCAATGAATGAAAGATCACTCCCACCGCTGTACTTCTGGAATCTATCTGCAACAGACAAAGACAGAATTCGACGTATCTCAAACTTTTCTGATGTATATACTGCCTCTCATAACGTTATCGGTAGCAGAGCAATACTTATTCTTATTCAAGATATTCTATACGATCCAAAAAAAGTAGCAAAATGTAACAAATCATTGTTATCAGACTTAAAGATGAGAGACTTACCTGATTGGGGAAAATTTACAGGTTCTATAACTTTAGACACTTTATGTGATCGAATTGGGAATAAAAAGTTTTACAGGTCACCGTATGTGTTTGGTCGTGTTTTGGAGCTTTTAGAACAATGGAATATAGATATAAAGGAGGTGCTAAAAGCGGGACTTACTCATCAGAAGCTTATTTTTTTCCCCGACCTGCGTACGTATGATTCCAATAGAAATCCTAGCATCCATTGGAGTGGACTAGGAGTTCTACGACTTAGTTCTGGAGGTGAAAGTTCAGAAAACCTAGAAAATAGGGCAAAAACACTGTCAATGGAAACAATCATATACTTAGATGAAAATATGTTAGTGTACAAATCGAAATTCGAAGCACTTATGACAAATCATAACAATGACTTTTTGTTTCCATGGATGTGCATCATCTTGGAAAGGCTTCCAGACGATATTCTTCATTCCGATAGTCTTATTCACCTGTTGACGTACTTAACATGCTTAGGACTTATGCAAAATAATTGGTTTGTTCATTTTAGAAACATTGAATTACTGCATAAAAAACTAGTGGCTGAAATTCCGCATTTCATTCAGCTTCTTCAAAGCTGTGAGATTTTGTCTTTTTTCTCACTGCCAAAATTGCGACATTTGCTGCTGAAACGCTTACATGAATCTATACCAATTCATATACATGAATCCGAAATTACCTATGATTTTGAAATCCAGCCACTGGAGATATTTTCTGAGCAAGAAGTTATCCAAACTATCGAAAACACTGATGTAGACAGTGTTTCTGATATTGTTGTAGACGACAACGTCACGAAAATGCTTAGGATACATTTGCCAGCAGGAAATAAAGCCAGATGGACCTCAACGGAAATGGAAGTTATGGACAATGTGCTAACCTTGAACTGTCAAAATACAAAGTTAGCATATACAGAATACCTCAGACTTTGCAAAAAAGTTGAAATACCCGACCGTTCTTATGCCTCATTTAAGATAAAATATTCCAGAATTAAAGCTATACAGAAATATTCATAGTATTTTTTTATTTGGCTTGCCACATATGCAGAATTGGTATACCTTGGCAATGTTCCAGTAAAGATATTGCATTAGCCAAGGACATCTACCACTTTGACTATAGATCAAACCTAACACTCACCCTAACTTACCCCAACTTTTTGTATGACCAAATGATGGGGTTAAGATGTGCGTTTACAAACAATATGTTCGGAATAAATTCTTATTAGAAGGTATAATGAGAATAGGATGAGGTTAATGATGAGGATTAGGCTGAGTTTAAGGTAAAATAAGGTTCAGTTTAAGTTTAAGGGTAATAATAAGGATACAATTTAGATTAAGGTTAAGTATAAAGATACAACTAATGATAAGGATAAGGTTAACTATAAAGTTGAGGGTATTGAAAGAGATAATGATTTGTGCAAGTTTACGGGTACTATTAAGGATAGTGATAGGTATATGGTTGGATATAATTTTATGTTTGAGGATAAGTTACCTAGGTGAGTGCTGAGTGGGTCACGTGGAATAATGCAGTAGAGAATACGTCTATAGATCAGTGAAAGTCATGGAATGATTCAAATAATTCCATCCGGCAAACTCAAATAAAAGATGGACCCATCTTCTGTTTTGGGTCAGATCTTGATTTGAATTTGCAAAAATTTTGCATGTCCCAAAATTTGCTCTACTTGTTTCCTTTTTACTTGTAAGCAAGGTTTTTTTTGTACTTCAGAAAAGGAATTGATGATTGGGATGAGATTTGAGTTGGGATCCGATATGTAAGAAATAAAATCCATTATACAATCCTGATCAGGGTTAGGGTTAGGGTTAGGGTTAGGGTTAGGGTTAGGGTTAGGGTTAGGTTAGGGTAAGGGTTAGGGTAAGGGTAAGGGTTAGGGTTAGGGTTAGGGTTAGGGTTAGGGTTAGGGTAAGTGTTAGGGTTAGGGTTAGGGTTAGGGTTAGGATTAGGGTTAGGGTTAGGGTTTAGGGTTAGGGTTAGGGTTAGGGTTAGGGTTTAGGGTTAGGGTTAGGGTTAGGGTTAGGGTTAGGGTTAGGGTTAAGGTTAGGGTTAGATTAGGGTTAGGGTTAGGGTTATAAGACATTTGCGAGGCCATCAGCTGTGCCAACTCGTCAATGTCAAAATGTAGTCACGTGATTAGAATAAGGCGTGGTTTGGGTTAGGTTTAGGATATAGGTTCGAGTTTGGATTAGAGTTAGAGTTTAAGGTTAGAGTTAGGGTTAAAGGAATTGTCCTACTTTTTACTTGAATGTCATTTAATGATGACGTGATGTGCCATATACATATTTAGGAATATCTCATCCTTATTCGAAAACAAATGCGCAGGGAAATTAACAACACAGAAGGTAAATCATATGATTTATATCATAATCCGAAGTTAAAGTTTTCGAAATAGGATAATAGATTTTTTGCCAGTTTTCTGGTATTGCAGTATGTGAACCATCGCTTTGTTCAGGACCATTTGTTTGTATTAGTTTCGGGATTTGGTATATTGTTTGTATTGTATACGGTTATAAGATAAGAAAAAGGGAAAGCTTAAATCAAATGGTAGTTTTATGGCCAGAAAAATACAGCAAATGAGTGATGTATCAAAGAGACAAAAATTGGATATTCGAAGTAGTATTAAATTTAGGACAACGCAATGTCTGACTTTGTAAAGGTGCATATAATTAGATGGGTTTTTAAATACAAAGTTCAGAACAAAACTGAGAGCGGGTTATGATTTTGATATTTTTTATATTGTCAAACAAATATTGGTAATGAGATTTCTGATATTGTTAAAGACAAGTATGATAATAAATTGGAAGACACTTTTTAGTCTGAAGATAATGTAATAGAGAAGTACAAGTTTGATAAATAGCCGCAGGGCAATGTTTTTAAATATAATTAATGATACCTATTGGTATGAAGATATTTTGAATGTTAGATATGAATTTGCAAATCAATTTAAGGATATGTATAAGTCACAGGATAAAAGGTTAAGCATTAGTATGAGGATGGTTGAGGATAAGCATAAGTCTCAGGATATGGTAAAGGGTAAAAATAAGTTTTAGAAAAAGTAAAATCTGAATGTAATGTTAAAAATTAGCATGAGTGTAGGTATGAGAGGAAGGAACATCTATTTTTGTCAGTCTGATGCTGGAAACTTGAAAATAAGGTCAAGGATAAGTCTAAAGATAAGGTAAAGTATATATTAGCCCTAACACTTAGTTTAAACAAATAGACTCGTCTGAGGATTAATCTAAGGATAAGTGTGAGAATGAGGATAGGAAAGTTATAAATGAAACACAGAGTCAAGATCTGAGAAAAAGGATAAGGCTAAATCTCAGAACAGAGTGAGTCAAAGGCATTTTAAAACCTTTGCATTATTGTTACAGTAATATCATTTCAACCAGGATACCAATTATCTGCAATTTATATCCATTTGTAGGGAACATAGAATTTGTATAGTATTTTGACGATGAGAAATAGGATAGGGTTAAGGTTATGATTCAGATACGTTAAATACGAAATGAAATTGAAAACCAAAGTGATCTGAGGATAAAGGTTAGGGTTAGGGTTAGGGTTAGGGTTAGGGTTAGGGTTAGGGTTAGGGTTAGGGTTAGGGTTTTTTTACTAGTTGCAACCGAGTTGCAACTCGTCAATGTCAAAATATAGTCATGTGATCCAGAAGAGGCGTTGCTTGGATTCTTAATAGGCGGAGCTGCGGATTCTCTACTTAAAGACGAGTGTTGGTCATAGTCATTTTGATCTAGGATATCAAAGAAAAGGATGCAAGAAGGTAGGCGCTTTTTTCAAAAACGTTAAATTAAAAAATCTTACAGCATTGATTCATTGTTAGCTGATTTTAGGACATCCGTATTTTGGAAATAAGATGTTAAAACGATTTGATGACAAGATTGATATTTCAGTTGGTATAGATCATTTGGTTAGGGTTAGAGATGTGAGTAAACGTACAAAAAAAGTTTCCTAGACTAAATGACACAAAATTCAAATACTCTTCTTTTTTTTTTGATAATTAAGACCTGTTGGATAAGAATAAATACGAAAAAATGCATATAAGGATATGTTTAAGAAAAGTGATAGAGATAGGATATGCTTGCCAGTTTATTAATAAACTGATTAATAAATACATTTAAAATGACCTCATATATTATTTGATACTGACAGATATTATAGCCACGAGTACTGCATGATGTAATTACATAAAGAGAAATTAATGTACAAATCGTTTAGAAGAAAGACAGTTATGTATAATTGGAGTGGCATCATTTAACATCTTATGAAATCGATTATCTTGATCATCTTTTATGCAGTTAAATCTAATCTATTAAAATTGAATTGAACATGCATATGTATGAGGACAATAGTTAGGTATAAGTCGGAGGATAATTGAATTATATCAATAAATATCTGACGTCAATTCATAGGATAAGTATAAATCCGAGGATAAGTATATTTCTAAAAAAAATCAAGGGTTATTTTTTTTGGTCTGAGGATAATTAAAAGGTTTGATGTTACTTTGAGGATAAATAATTGAAGGGTTGAGTATTATTCTAACGATAAGTATGTCTGAGGACATTTTAAAGGTTTAATATTAGTTTGAGGATAAGTATACATCCGAGGACAATTCATGGGTTAAGAATTAGTTCGAGGATAAGTATAAGTCTAAGGACAATTCAAGGGTAAAGTATTAGTCCTTGGATAAGTATGAGTCTGAGGACAATTCAAGGGTAAAGTATTAGTCTGAAGATATGCATAACATGTATAAGTCTGCGGACAATAACAAGGTAAAGTGTTAGTTTGAGAGTCACATAGCGTATAACATTGATATGTTTTGCTTTGCTACAATCGGAAGTCAGCTTTATTAGTACAAATATGGTACCAATGTTTATTTAAAAAGATCATCGTGAAAACGCCATCAATAAAATCGTCATCGTGGTTTACCTGGAATGTTCCTTTGTTGTGTTAGTTCATCTTTTTTATAAATATTGTGCATAAGTCTATATATGAGAGTCAATCGTTTGCAGATTTATTTTGAAATTAATCCCCCTAACATAAATATTTTTATTTGCAGCTTGAACGATGTCTAGTGATCCTATGAAAGCGGCCAAAGAAACAAATGTTGGGGATGGAAAGAAAGAAGATGTGAAGCGCATGAATCAAGAAATACAAAAAGAGGAAAAGAAAGATATGACTGAGGAAGGCACAAATTCGGGATGTCAAAACATAAATGTAAAGAATGAAAAGGAGGAATATATAAAACACCAGAGCCAAGAGATGCAAAAAGAGGAAAACAAAGATATGTCTGAGGACGGTACAAATCCGGGATGTCAGAACATAAATGTAAAGAATGAAAAGAAATCAGATAATCTTAAACGTCAGAGTCAAGAGATACAAGAAGAAGAAAAGAAAGATATACCAGAGGAAGGCACAAATCCGAGATGTCAAAAAAACGTTCGGCAAGAAATTGCTGATTCGTGTGGGGGCTACGACAGCGAGGAAGATGTATTTTCCTGCTCACAAAATCCATTTGACAAATGAATATTTGGAGAATATAAAAGGACGTCTTGTTAGTTACAGGTGAAAATGTAGTAGAAAAGTAACAGTTACAGCAAAAAATATTTGCCCTTAGTATCAGTTTGTCTTACAGAAATCTTAAATGGGCTACTTTGATTGCCTACAATTTCCTTTCAAGGTAAAGTCTTCATTGATAATCGATTTATGTTAATTTATAAGATATATTCGTTATTTCTCAATAAACAAGAGTTTATTATGTTTTATTTAAGTTTTATTCCCCATCCAATCTTAATTCTGTATTTTTAAGTCGACCCACTGCAGAAAGTGCAGTCTACGCCAAAACAATATTTTGCTTGCATTTGCTACTAATTTGAACAAGAACGTAAGTAAAAATTCCTTCTAAAAGGAAAATGGTTGGTGAAGCTTTAAACAACCAATGGGAGTAGTTTGGAACTTTGAATTCTTCTCCATACATGCGTGCTGTTCCTGCACCTGTTCCTTCACCTGTTAACACTGTGGAGAGAGTTTTTAATGACAATGTTGATAGACTCAGAAATAAGATGTTTAAAAAAATAAACGCTGTCATGCGGAATCAATTACACTACATTATTTGTTTGTTATTTATTATTAACACACATTATCGGATAAGTATGAGTCTGAGGACAATTCCAGGGTGAAGTGTTTGTCTGAGTATAACTCGAGGATATAGAAAATGGTTAACTATAGGTCTGAGGACAATCCAAAGGTTAAGTGTTTGTTTTAGAAACAACTCGTCAATGTTAAGGGTGTTACTACGTATGACGTAAGGAATTAATTCTAGTCGGGGTAATTTGTCAAGGTAAGACATTATAAAAAAGAAAGAATGAATCTGACTAACGATTTGCTGCATAAGGTATTGCCAATATTCACCTAATTTTCATATTGAAAATAATTTGTACAGGTTATATCTGAACGTTTACAATGACATGGTACACCTTAAAATCTGTATTGATTTACTTAACGCTACGTCATAAATGAAGTCAGAGGATCAGGATCAGGATAAATATAAGTTTGCGAAAGAATGTTATGAATAAATTGAGTCTGCGAATAAGGTTGAGAATTTGAAAAGGCAAATAATTAGTATAAAGTTGAGGATAAATTCGACATTAATAGAAGTATGATGTTAAGGTTATTGATCAGCATAACTTCGTGGATAGGGTTAAGGATACCTAAAAATCTTAAGATGAGTTAAGGATGTGTTAAATTCTGAGGTTAAGTTTTACGGTAATAAAAAGCCGGAGGATAAGGGTCAGAATAAATATGTTAAGGACAAACATTAGTACTAGTTGGATCGTGGGATTAAGGATAAGCATAAATATGAGGATATTATTGCTTTTAAGTATATCTTCAAAGAAAAAGATAGGGATAGGGTTTAGTTTTAAGGAAAGAGTTTATAGCATGTTTATGACAACACTCGTCAAGGACAATTCAACGGTACAGAATCAGCCTGACGACAATTCCAGGGTTAAATATTACTGTGAAGATAGCTTGAAGATATAGTAAATGCTGAGTCTAAGTCTGAGGATAAGTCGGTGATAAAATAAAAGGTTAAGAATAAGTCTGAAAATAAGTATGAGTCTGGGTATAGTCTGAGGACAATTCAAAAGTTAAGTCTGAGTATAAGTATAAATCTGAGGACAATTCAAGGGTTAAGTATTAGTATGAGGATACGTCGTGCATAAGGTGAATTGTTACATTTAAGTCTGAGGATAAGGATACGTATAAGGATAATTTAAAGGAGTAAGTTTGAGGAGGATAATCCTATAAGTCTGAGGACAATTCCAGGGTTAAGTATGAGGGTAAGTATTAGTCTGAGGCTAAGGATAACTATTTGTCTCAAGCTAAGGGTAAGTATTAGTCTGAGGACAATTAAAAAGATTTAGCATTAGTCGGAGAATATGTATTAATCTGGTGACAAATCAAAGTAAAGTATTAGTTGATGGATAGTTAAAGGTCTTAGGTCAACTCTAAGGTTTTTTGCTAGTCTGAGGATCAGTATATGTCTTATGATAATTCAAGGGTGAGTATTAGTCTGAGGAAAAGTCGACGATAAGGTGAATGATTAAATATTAGTCAGAGGTAAAGTATAAGTCTGAGGACAATTCTAGGGTTAAGTATTAGTCGGAGTATAACTCGAGGATAGAGTAAATGGTTGAAAATATGTCTAATGATTAGTTGAGGATAAAGTGAATGGTTAAATAAGAGTCTGAAGATAGGTTTAAATCTGAGGACAATTCAAAGATTTAGTTTCAGTCTGACGATAATTAATAGTCCGAGGACAATTCCAAGGTTAAGTATAGTTTGAGAACAACTCAAGAATAGTGTGAATGATTAAGAATAAATCTGATGATAAGACGAAGATAAAGTAAATGGGTAAGAATTTGTCTGAGGATAAGTAAAGGTCTGAGAACAGTTAAAAAGGGTTAAGTATTAATCTGAGAATCCCCCCGAGGATAGAGTAAATGGTTAAGTATAAGTCTGAGTATAAGCATGAGTCTGAGGACAACCCAAAGGTTAAGTATTAATTTAAGAAACAACTCTTCAATGTCAAGGATGTGACTACATATCACATGGACGAGATGAATGGTTGACTATACGTCTGAGGATAAGTATCAGTCTAAGGACAATTCAAAGACTAACTATTAGTATGAGGATAAGTATATAAGTCTGAGGACAATTCTAAGGTTAAGTATTAGTCTAAGGATAAGTAATAGTCTGGGGACAGTTATAAGATTTAGTATTAGACTGGGGATAAGTATCAGTCAATTCGAAGGTTAAGTATTACTTTGAGAATAAGTCGAGGATAAGATGCATGGTTAAATATAAGTCTGTGGATACGTATAAGTCTGAAGACAATTATCGGCTTACTATACGTTTGAGGATTAGTCGAGGATAAAGTGAATGGAGGATAGGGTTGAGGATACCTAAAAATCTTAGGATGAGTTAAGGATGTGTTAAATTCGGAGGTTAAGGTTTACGGTAAAAAAAAGCCGGAGGATAAGGGTAAGAATGAGTATATTAAGGACAAACATTAGTATTAGTTGGATCATAAGATTAAGGATAAGCATAAATATGAGGTTATTATTGCATTTAAGTATATCTATAAAGAAAAAAATAGGGATAGGGATAGGGGTTAGTTTTAAGAAAAGAGTTTATAGCATGTTTATGACAACACTCGTCAAGGACAATTCAACGGTACAGAATCAGCCTGACGACAATTCCAGGGTTAAGTATAAATGTGAAGATAACTTGAAGATATAGTAAATGGTTGAGTCTAAGTCTGAGGATAAGTCAGTGATAAAATACAAGGTTAAGAATAAGTCTGAGAATAAGTATGAGTCAGGGGATAAGTCTGAGGACAATTCAAAGGTTAAGTCTGAGGATAAGTATAAATCTGAGGACAATTCAAGGTTAAGTTTTAGTATGAGGATACGTCGAGGATAAGGTGAATTGTTCAATTCAAGTCTGAGGATAAGTATACGTCTACGGATAATTTAAAGGCAAACTGTAAGTTTGAGGAGGATAATCATATAAGTCTGAGGACAATTCCAGGGTTAAGTATAAGGGTTAGTTTCAGTCTGAGGCTAAGGATAACTATTAGTCTGAGGCTAAGGGTAAGTATTATTCTGAGGACAATTCAAAGACTACGTATAAGTAGGGTTAGGGTTAGGGTTAGGGTTAGGGTTAGGGTTAGGGTTAGGGTTAGGGTTAGGGTTAGGGTTAGGGTTAGGGTTAGGGTTAGGGTTAAGGTTAGGGTTAGATTAGGGTTAGGGTTAGGGTTAGGGTTAGGGTTAGGGTTAGGGTTAGGGTTAGGGTTAGGGTTAGGGTTAGGGTTAGGGTTAGGGTTAGGGTTAGGGTTAGGGTTAGGGTTAGGGTTAGGGTTAGGGTTAGGGTTAGGGTTAGGGTTAGGGTTAGGGTTAGGGTTAGGGTTAGGGTTAGGGTTAGGGTTAGGGTTAGGGTTAGGGTTAGGGTTAGGGTTAGGGTTAGGGTTAGGGTTAGGGTTAGGGTTAGGGTTAGGGTTAGGGTTAGGGTTAGGGTTAGGGTTAGGGTTAGGGTTAGGGTTAGGGTTAGGGTTAGGGTTAGGGTTAGGGTTAGGGTTAGGGTTAGGGTTAGGGTTAGGGTTAGGGTTAGGGTTAGGGTTAGGGTTAGGGTTAGGGTTAGGGTTAGGGTTAGGGTTAGGGTTAGGGTTAGGGTTAGGGTTAGGGTTAGGGTTAGG
Organism: Mytilus trossulus; assembly: GCF_036588685.1. Classification (NCBI taxonomy): domain Eukaryota; kingdom Metazoa; phylum Mollusca; class Bivalvia; order Mytilida; family Mytilidae; genus Mytilus; species Mytilus trossulus. Next base: position 80,876,391 of record NC_086377.1, read on the forward strand.
GTTAGGGTTAGGGTTAGGGTTAGGGTTAGGGTTAGGGTTAGGGTTAGGGTTAGGGTTAGGGTTAGGGTTAGGGTTAGGGTTAGGGTTAGGGTTAGGGTTAGGGTTAGGGTTAGGGTTAGGGTTAGGGTTAGGGTTAGGGTTAGGGTTAGGGTTAGGGTTAGGGTTAGGGTTAGGGTTAGGGTTAGGGTTAGGGTTAGGGTTAGGGTTAGGGTTAGGGTTAGGGTTAGGGTTAGGGTTAGGGTTAGGGTTAGGGTTAGGGTTAGGGTTAGGGTTAGGGTTAGGGTTAGGGTTAGGGTTAGGGTTAGGGTTAGGGTTAGGGTTAGGGTTAGGGTTAGGGTTAGGGTTAGGGTTAGGGTTAGGGTTAGGGTTAGGGTTAGGGTTAGGGTTAGGGTTAGGGTTAGGGTTAGGGTTAGGGTTAGGGTTAGGGTTAGGGTTAGGGTTAGGGTTAGGGTTAGGGTTAGGGTTAGGGTTAGGGTTAGGGTTAGGGTTAGGGTTAGGGTTAGGGTTAGGGTTAGGGTTAGGGTTAGGGTTAGGGTTAGGGTTAGGGTTAGGGTTAGGGTTAGGGTTAGGGTTAGGGTTAGGGTTAGGGTTAGGGTTAGGGTTAGGGTTAGGGTTAGGGTTAGGGTTAGGGTTAGGGTTAGGGTTAGGGTTAGGGTTAGGGTTAGGGTTAGGGTTAGGGTTAGGGTTAGGGTTAGGGTTAGGGTTAGGGTTAGGGTTAGGGTTAGGGTTAGGGTTAGGGTTAGGGTTAGGGTTAGGGTTAGGGTTAGGGTTAGGGTTAGGGTTAGGGTTAGGGTTAGGGTTAGGGTTAGGGTTAGGGTTAGGGTTAGGGTTAGGGTTAGGGTTAGGGTTAGGGTTAGGGTTAGGGTTAGGGTTAGGGTTAGGGTTAGGGTTAGGGTTAGGGTTAGGGTTAGGGTTAGGGTTAGGGTTAGGGTTAGGGTTAGGGTTAGGGTTAGGGTTAGGGTTAGGGTTAGGGTTAGGGTTAGGGTTAGGGTTAGGGTTAGGGTTAGGGTTAGGGTTAGGGTTAGGGTTATGGGTGGGTGGGTTAGGGTTAGGGTTAGGGGGTTAGGGTTGGGTTAGGGTTAGGGTTGGGTTTGGGTTAGGGTTAGGGTTAGGGTTAGGGTTGGGTAGGGTTGGGTTAGGGTTAGGGTTAGGGTTAGGGGTGGGTTGGGTTGGGTTAGGGTTAGGGTTGGGGTTGGGGTTGGGTTGGGTTAGGGTTAGGGTTGGGTTGGGTTAGGGTTGGGTTAGGGTTAGGGTTAGGGTTAGGGTTAGGGGTTGGGTTAGGGTTGGGGTTGGGTTAGGGTTAGGGGTTGGGGTAGGGTTAGGGTTAGGGTTAGGGTGGGTAGGGTTAGGGTTGGGGTTAGGGTTAGGGTTGGGGTGGGTAGGGTTAGGGTTGGGTTGGGGTGGGGGGTGGGGGTGGGGTTGGGGTGGGTTGGGTTAGGGTTGGGTTAGGGTTAGGGTTGGGGTTAGGGGTTGGGGTGGGTGGGTTAGGGGTTAGGGTGTGGGGGTGGGGTTGGGTGTGGGTGGTGGGGTGGGTGGGGTGTGGGTGGGTTAGGGGTGTTGGGTGTGGGGTTGGGTTGGGGTTGGGTTGGGGTTAGGGTTGGGGTTGGGTTAGGGGTTAGGGTTAGGGGTTAGGGTTAGGGTTAGGGTTAGGGTTAGGGTTAGGGTTAGGGTTAGGGTTAGGGTTAGGGGTTAGGGTTAGGGTTAGGGTTAGGGTTAGGGTTAGGGTTAGGGTTAGGGTTAGGGTTAGGGTTAGGGTTAGGGTTAGGGTTAGGGTTAGGGTTAGGGTTAGGGTTAGGGTTAGGGTTAGGGTTAGGGTTAGGGTTAGGGTTAGGGTTAGGGTTAGGGTTAGGGTTAGGGTTAGGGTTAGGGTTAGGGTTAGGGTTAGGGTTAGGGTTAGGGTTAGGGTTAGGGTTAGGGTTAGGGTTAGGGTTAGGGTTAGGGTTAGGGTTAGGGTTAGGGTTAGGGTTAGGGTTAGGGTTAGGGTTAGGGTTAGGGTTAGGGTTAGGGTTAGGGTTAGGGTTAGGGTTAGGGTTAGGGTTAGGGTTAGGGTTAGGGTTAGGGTTAGGGTTAGGGTTAGGGTTAGGGTTAGGGTTAGGGTTAGGGTTAGGGTTAGGGTTAGGGTTAGGGTTAGGGTTAGGGTTAGGGTTAGGGTTAGGGTTAGGGTTAGGGTTAGGGTTAGGGTTAGGGTTAGGGTTAGGGTTAGGGTTAGGGTTAGGGTTAGGGTTAGGGTTAGGGTTAGGGTTAGGGTTAGGGTTAGGGTTAGGGTTAGGGTTAGGGTTAGGGTTAGGGTTAGGGTTAGGGTTAGGGTTAGGGTTAGGGTTAGGGTTAGGGTTAGGGTTAGGGTTAGGGTTAGGGTTAGGGTTAGGGTTAGGGTTAGGGTTAGGGTTAGGGTTAGGGTTAGGGTTAGGGTTAGGGTTAGGGTTAGGGTTAGGGTTAGGGTTAGGGTTAGGGTTAGGGTTAGGGTTAGGGTTAGGGTTAGGGTTAGGGTTAGGGTTAGGGTTAGGGTTAGGGTTAGGGTTAGGGTTAGGGTTAGGGTTAGGGTTAGGGTTAGGGTTAGGGTTAGGGTTAGGGTTAGGGTTAGGGTTAGGGTTAGGGTTAGGGTTAGGGTTAGGGTTAGGGTTAGGGTTAGGGTTAGGGTTAGGGTTAGGGTTAGGGTTAGGGTTAGGGTTAGGGTTAGGGTTAGGGTTAGGGTTAGGGTTAGGGTTAGGGTTAGGGTTAGGGTTAGGGTTAGGGTTAGGGTTAGGGTTAGGGTTAGGGTTAGGGTTAGGGTTAGGGTTAGGGTTAGGGTTAGGGTTAGGGTTAGGGTTAGGGTTAGGGTTAGGGTTAGGGTTAGGGTTAGGGTTAGGGTTAGGGTTAGGGTTAGGGTTAGGGTTAGGGTTAGGGTTAGGGTTAGGGTTAGGGTTAGGGTTAGGGTTAGGGTTAGGGTTAGGGTTAGGGTTAGGGTTAGGGTTAGGGTTAGGGTTAGGGTTAGGGTTAGGGTTAGGGTTAGGGTTAGGGTTAGGGTTAGGGTTAGGGTTAGGGTTAGGGTTAGGGTTAGGGTTAGGGTTAGGGTTAGGGTTAGGGTTAGGGTTAGGGTTAGGGTTAGGGTTAGGGTTAGGGTTAGGGTTAGGGTTAGGGTTAGGGTTAGGGTTAGGGTTAGGGTTAGGGTTAGGGTTAGGGTTAGGGTTAGGGTTAGGGTTAGGGTTAGGGTTAGGGTTAGGGTTAGGGTTAGGGTTAGGGTTAGGGTTAGGGTTAGGGTTAGGGTTAGGGTTAGGGTTAGGGTTAGGGTTAGGGTTAGGGTTAGGGTTAGGGTTAGGGTTAGGGTTAGGGTTAGGGTTAGGGTTAGGGTTAGGGTTAGGGTTAGGGTTAGGGTTAGGGTTAGGGTTAGGGTTAGGGTTAGGGTTAGGGTTAGGGTTAGGGTTAGGGTTAGGGTTAGGGTTAGGGTTAGGGTTAGGGTTAGGGTTAGGGTTAGGGTTAGGGTTAGGGTTAGGGTTAGGGTTAGGGTTAGGGTTAGGGTTAGGGTTAGGGTTAGGGTTAGGGTTAGGGTTAGGGTTAGGGTTAGGGTTAGGGTTAGGGTTAGGGTTAGGGTTAGGGTTAGGGTTAGGGTTAGGGTTAGGGTTAGGGTTAGGGTTAGGGTTAGGGTTAGGGTTAGGGTTAGGGTTAGGGTTAGGGTTAGGGTTAGGGTTAGGGTTAGGGTTAGGGTTAGGGTTAGGGTTAGGGTTAGGGTTAGGGTTAGGGTTAGGGTTAGGGTTAGGGTTAGGGTTAGGGTTAGGGTTAGGGTTAGGGTTAGGGTTAGGGTTAGGGTTAGGGTTAGGGTTAGGGTTAGGGTTAGGGTTAGGGTTAGGGTTAGGGTTAGGGTTAGGGTTAGGGTTAGGGTTAGGGTTAGGGTTAGGGTTAGGGTTAGGGTTAGGGTTAGGGTTAGGGTTAGGGTTAGGGTTAGGGTTAGGGTTAGGGTTAGGGTTAGGGTTAGGGTTAGGGTTAGGGTTAGGGTTAGGGTTAGGGTTAGGGTTAGGGTTAGGGTTAGGGTTAGGGTTAGGGTTAGGGTTAGGGTTAGGGTTAGGGTTAGGGTTAGGGTTAGGGTTAGGGTTAGGGTTAGGGTTAGGGTTAGGGTTAGGGTTAGGGTTAGGGTTAGGGTTAGGGTTAGGGTTAGGGTTAGGGTTAGGGTTAGGGTTAGGGTTAGGGTTAGGGTTAGGGTTAGGGTTAGGGTTAGGGTTAGGGTTAGGGTTAGGGTTAGGGTTAGGGTTAGGGTTAGGGTTAGGGTTAGGGTTAGGGTTAGGGTTAGGGTTAGGGTTAGGGTTAGGGTTAGGGTTAGGGTTAGGGTTAGGGTTAGGGTTAGGGTTAGGGTTAGGGTTAGGGTTAGGGTTAGGGTTAGGGTTAGGGTTAGGGTTAGGGTTAGGGTTAGGGTTAGGGTTAGGGTTAGGGTTAGGGTTAGGGTTAGGGTTAGGGTTAGGGTTAGGGTTAGGGTTAGGGTTAGGGTTAGGGTTAGGGTTAGGGTTAGGGTTAGGGTTAGGGTTAGGGTTAGGGTTAGGGTTAGGGTTAGGGTTAGGGTTAGGGTTAGGGTTAGGGTTAGGGTTAGGGTTAGGGTTAGGGTTAGGGTTAGGGTTAGGGTTAGGGTTAGGGTTAGGGTTAGGGTTAGGGTTAGGGTTAGGGTTAGGGTTAGGGTTAGGGTTAGGGTTAGGGTTAGGGTTAGGGTTAGGGTTAGGGTTAGGGTTAGGGTTAGGGTTAGGGTTAGGGTTAGGGTTAGGGTTAGGGTTAGGGTTAGGGTTAGGGTTAGGGTTAGGGTTAGGGTTAGGGTTAGGGTTAGGGTTAGGGTTAGGGTTAGGGTTAGGGTTAGGGTTAGGGTTAGGGTTAGGGTTAGGGTTAGGGTTAGGGTTAGGGTTAGGGTTAGGGTTAGGGTTAGGGTTAGGGTTAGGGTTAGGGTTAGGGTTAGGGTTAGGGTTAGGGTTAGGGTTAGGGTTAGGGTTAGGGTTAGGGTTAGGGTTAGGGTTAGGGTTAGGGTTAGGGTTAGGGTTAGGGTTAGGGTTAGGGTTAGGGTTAGGGTTAGGGTTAGGGTTAGGGTTAGGGTTAGGGTTAGGGTTAGGGTTAGGGTTAGGGTTAGGGTTAGGGTTAGGGTTAGGGTTAGGGTTAGGGTTAGGGTTAGGGTTAGGGTTAGGGTTAGGGTTAGGGTTAGGGTTAGGGTTAGGGTTAGGGTTAGGGTTAGGGTTAGGGTTAGGGTTAGGGTTAGGGTTAGGGTTAGGGTTAGGGTTAGGGTTAGGGTTAGGGTTAGGGTTAGGGTTAGGGTTAGGGTTAGGGTTAGGGTTAGGGTTAGGGTTAGGGTTAGGGTTAGGGTTAGGGTTAGGGTTAGGGTTAGGGTTAGGGTTAGGGTTAGGGTTAGGGTTAGGGTTAGGGTTAGGGTTAGGGTTAGGGTTAGGGTTAGGGTTAGGGTTAGGGTTAGGGTTAGGGTTAGGGTTAGGGTTAGGGTTAGGGTTAGGGTTAGGGTTAGGGTTAGGGTTAGGGTTAGGGTTAGGGTTAGGGTTAGGGTTAGGGTTAGGGTTAGGGTTAGGGTTAGGGTTAGGGTTAGGGTTAGGGTTAGGGTTAGGGTTAGGGTTAGGGTTAGGGTTAGGGTTAGGGTTAGGGTTAGGGTTAGGGTTAGGGTTAGGGTTAGGGTTAGGGTTAGGGTTAGGGTTAGGGTTAGGGTTAGGGTTAGGGTTAGGGTTAGGGTTAGGGTTAGGGTTAGGGTTAGGGTTAGGGTTAGGGTTAGGGTTAGGGTTAGGGTTAGGGTTAGGGTTAGGGTTAGGGTTAGGGTTAGGGTTAGGGTTAGGGTTAGGGTTAGGGTTAGGGTTAGGGTTAGGGTTAGGGTTAGGGTTAGGGTTAGGGTTAGGGTTAGGGTTAGGGTTAGGGTTAGGGTTAGGGTTAGGGTTAGGGTTAGGGTTAGGGTTAGGGTTAGGGTTAGGGTTAGGGTTAGGGTTAGGGTTAGGGTTAGGGTTAGGGTTAGGGTTAGGGTTAGGGTTAGGGTTAGGGTTAGGGTTAGGGTTAGGGTTAGGGTTAGGGTTAGGGTTAGGGTTAGGGTTAGGGTTAGGGTTAGGGTTAGGGTTAGGGTTAGGGTTAGGGTTAGGGTTAGGGTTAGGGTTAGGGTTAGGGTTAGGGTTAGGGTTAGGGTTAGGGTTAGGGTTAGGGTTAGGGTTAGGGTTAGGGTTAGGGTTAGGGTTAGGGTTAGGGTTAGGGTTAGGGTTAGGGTTAGGGTTAGGGTTAGGGTTAGGGTTAGGGTTAGGGTTAGGGTTAGGGTTAGGGTTAGGGTTAGGGTTAGGGTTAGGGTTAGGGTTAGGGTTAGGGTTAGGGTTAGGGTTAGGGTTAGGGTTAGGGTTAGGGTTAGGGTTAGGGTTAGGGTTAGGGTTAGGGTTAGGGTTAGGGTTAGGGTTAGGGTTAGGGTTAGGGTTAGGGTTAGGGTTAGGGTTAGGGTTAGGGTTAGGGTTAGGGTTAGGGTTAGGGTTAGGGTTAGGGTTAGGGTTAGGGTTAGGGTTAGGGTTAGGGTTAGGGTTAGGGTTAGGGTTAGGGTTAGGGTTAGGGTTAGGGTTAGGGTTAGGGTTAGGGTTAGGGTTAGGGTTAGGGTTAGGGTTAGGGTTAGGGTTAGGGTTAGGGTTAGGGTTAGGGTTAGGGTTAGGGTTAGGGTTAGGGTTAGGGTTAGGGTTAGGGTTAGGGTTAGGGTTAGGGTTAGGGTTAGGGTTAGGGTTAGGGTTAGGGTTAGGGTTAGGGTTAGGGTTAGGGTTAGGGTTAGGGTTAGGGTTAGGGTTAGGGTTAGGGTTAGGGTTAGGGTTAGGGTTAGGGTTAGGGTTAGGGTTAGGGTTAGGGTTAGGGTTAGGGTTAGGGTTAGGGTTAGGGTTAGGGTTAGGGTTAGGGTTAGGGTTAGGGTTAGGGTTAGGGTTAGGGTTAGGGTTAGGGTTAGGGTTAGGGTTAGGGTTAGGGTTAGGGTTAGGGTTAGGGTTAGGGTTAGGGTTAGGGTTAGGGTTAGGGTTAGGGTTAGGGTTAGGGTTAGGGTTAGGGTTAGGGTTAGGGTTAGGGTTAGGGTTAGGGTTAGGGTTAGGGTTAGGGTTAGGGTTAGGGTTAGGGTTAGGGTTAGGGTTAGGGTTAGGGTTAGGGTTAGGGTTAGGGTTAGGGTTAGGGTTAGGGTTAGGGTTAGGGTTAGGGTTAGGGTTAGGGTTAGGGTTAGGGTTAGGGTTAGGGTTAGGGTTAGGGTTAGGGTTAGGGTTAGGGTTAGGGTTAGGGTTAGGGTTAGGGTTAGGGTTAGGGTTAGGGTTAGGGTTAGGGTTAGGGTTAGGGTTAGGGTTAGGGTTAGGGTTAGGGTTAGGGTTAGGGTTAGGGTTAGGGTTCAGGGTTAGGGTTAGGGTTAGGGTTAGGGTTAGGGTTAGGGTTAGGGTTAGGGTTAGGGTTAGGGTTAGGGTTAGGGTTAGGGTTAGGGTTAGGGTTAGGGTTAGGGTTAGGGTTAGGGTTAGGGTTAGGGTTAGGGTTAGGGTTAGGGTTAGGGTTAGGGTTAGGGTTAGGGTTAGGGTTAGGGTTAGGGTTAGGGTTAGGGTTAGGGTTAGGGTTAGGGTTAGGGTTAGGGTTAGGGTTAGGGTTAGGGTTAGGGTTAGGGTTAGGGTTAGGGTTAGGGTTAGGGTTAGGGTTAGGGTTAGGGTTAGGGTTAGGGTTAGGGTTAGGGTTAGGGTTAGGGTTAGGGTTAGGGTTAGGGTTAGGGTTAGGGTTAGGGTTAGGGTTAGGGTTAGGGTTAGGGTTAGGGTTAGGGTTAGGGTTAGGGTTAGGGTTAGGGTTAGGGTTAGGGTTAGGGTTAGGGTTAGGGTTAGGGTTAGGGTTAGGGTTAGGGTTAGGGTTAGGGTTAGGGTTAGGGTTAGGGTTAGGGTTAGGGTTAGGGTTAGGGTTAGGGTTAGGGTTAGGGTTAGGGTTAGGGTTAGGGTTAGGGTTAGGGTTAGGGTTAGGGTTAGGGTTAGGGTTAGGGTTAGGGTTAGGGTTAGGGTTAGGGTTAGGGTTAGGGTTAGGGTTAGGGTTAGGGTTAGGGTTAGGGTTAGGGTTAGGGTTAGGGTTAGGGTTAGGGTTAGGGTTAGGGTTAGGGTTAGGGTTAGGGTTAGGGTTAGGGTTAGGGTTAGGGTTAGGGTTAGGGTTAGGGTTAGGGTTAGGGTTAGGGTTAGGGTTAGGGTTAGGGTTAGGGTTAGGGTTAGGGTTAGGGTTAGGGTTAGGGTTAGGGTTAGGGTTAGGGTTAGGGTTAGGGTTAGGGTTAGGGTTAGGGTTAGGGTTAGGGTTAGGGTTAGGGTTAGGGTTAGGGTTAGGGTTAGGGTTAGGGTTAGGGTTAGGGTTAGGGTTAGGGTTAGGGTTAGGGTTAGGGTTAGGGTTAGGGTTAGGGTTAGGGTTAGGGTTAGGGTTAGGGTTAGGGTTAGGGTTAGGGTTAGGGTTAGGGTTAGGGTTAGGGTTAGGGTTAGGGTTAGGGTTAGGGTTAGGGTTAGGGTTAGGGTTAGGGTTAGGGTTAGGGTTAGGGTTAGGGTTAGGGTTAGGGTTAGGGTTAGGGTTAGGGTTAGGGTTAGGGTTAGGGTTAGGGTTAGGGTTAGGGTTAGGGTTAGGGTTAGGGTTAGGGTTAGGGTTAGGGTTAGGGTTAGGGTTAGGGTTAGGGTTAGGGTTAGGGTTAGGGTTAGGGTTAGGGTTAGGGTTAGGGTTAGGGTTAGGGTTAGGGTTAGGGTTAGGGTTAGGGTTAGGGTTAGGGTTAGGGTTAGGGTTAGGGTTAGGGTTAGGGTTAGGGTTAGGGTTAGGGTTAGGGTTAGGGTTAGGGTTAGGGTTAGGGTTAGGGTTAGGGTTAGGGTTAGGGTTAGGGTTAGGGTTAGGGTTAGGGTTAGGGTTAGGGTTAGGGTTAGGGTTAGGGTTAGGGTTAGGGTTAGGGTTAGGGTTAGGGTTAGGGTTAGGGTTAGGGTTAGGGTTAGGGTTAGGGTTAGGGTTAGGGTTAGGGTTAGGGTTAGGGTTAGGGTTAGGGTTAGGGTTAGGGTTAGGGTTAGGGTTAGGGTTAGGGTTAGGGTTAGGGTTAGGGTTAGGGTTAGGGTTAGGGTTAGGGTTAGGGTTAGGGTTAGGGTTAGGGTTAGGGTTAGGGTTAGGGTTAGGGTTAGGGTTAGGGTTAGGGTTAGGGTTAGGGTTAGGGTTAGGGTTAGGGTTAGGGTTAGGGTTAGGGTTAGGGTTAGGGTTAGGGTTAGGGTTAGGGTTAGGGTTAGGGTTAGGGTTAGGGTTAGGGTTAGGGTTAGGGTTAGGGTTAGGGTTAGGGTTAGGGTTAGGGTTAGGGTTAGGGTTAGGGTTAGGGTTAGGGTTAGGGTTAGGGTTAGGGTTAGGGTTAGGGTTAGGGTTAGGGTTAGGGTTAGGGTTAGGGTTAGGGTTAGGGTTAGGGTTAGGGTTAGGGTTAGGGTTAGGGTTAGGGTTAGGGTTAGGGTTAGGGTTAGGGTTAGGGTTAGGGTTAGGGTTAGGGTTAGGGTTAGGGTTAGGGTTAGGGTTAGGGTTAGGGTTAGGGTTAGGGTTAGGGTTAGGGTTAGGGTTAGGGTTAGGGTTAGGGTTAGGGTTAGGGTTAGGGTTAGGGTTAGGGTTAGGGTTAGGGTTAGGGTTAGGGTTAGGGTTAGGGTTAGGGTTAGGGTTAGGGTTAGGGTTAGGGTTAGGGTTAGGGTTAGGGTTAGGGTTAGGGTTAGGGTTAGGGTTAGGGTTAGGGTTAGGGTTAGGGTTAGGGTTAGGGTTAGGGTTAGGGTTAGGGTTAGGGTTAGGGTTAGGGTTAGGGTTAGGGTTAGGGTTAGGGTTAGGGTTAGGGTTAGGGTTAGGGTTAGGGTTAGGGTTAGGGTTAGGGTTAGGGTTAGGGTTAGGGTTAGGGTTAGGGTTAGGGTTAGGGTTAGGGTTAGGGTTAGGGTTAGGGTTAGGGTTAGGGTTAGGGTTAGGGTTAGGGTTAGGGTTAGGGTTAGGGTTAGGGTTAGGGTTAGGGTTAGGGTTAGGGTTAGGGTTAGGGTTAGGGTTAGGGTTAGGGTTAGGGTTAGGGTTAGGGTTAGGGTTAGGGTTAGGGTTAGGGTTAGGGTTAGGGTTAGGGTTAGGGTTAGGGTTAGGGTTAGGGTTAGGGTTAGGGTTAGGGTTAGGGTTAGGGTTAGGGTTAGGGTTAGGGTTAGGGTTAGGGTTAGGGTTAGGGTTAGGGTTAGGGTTAGGGTTAGGGTTAGGGTTAGGGTTAGGGTTAGGGTTAGGGTTAGGGTTAGGGTTAGGGTTAGGGTTAGGGTTAGGGTTAGGGTTAGGGTTAGGGTTAGGGTTAGGGTTAGGGTTAGGGTTAGGGTTAGGGTTAGGGTTAGGGTTAGGGTTAGGGTTAGGGTTAGGGTTAGGGTTAGGGTTAGGGTTAGGGTTAGGGTTAGGGTTAGGGTTAGGGTTAGGGTTAGGGTTAGGGTTAGGGTTAGGGTTAGGGTTAGGGTTAGGGTTAGGGTTAGGGTTAGGGTTAGGGTTAGGGTTAGGGTTAGGGTTAGGGTTAGGGTTAGGGTTAGGGTTAGGGTTAGGGTTAGGGTTAGGGTTAGGGTTAGGGTTAGGGTTAGGGTTAGGTTAGGGTTAGGGTTAGGGTTAGGGTTAGGGTTAGGGTTAGGGTTAGGGTTAGGGTTAGGGTTAGGGTTAGGGTTAGGGTTAGGGTTAGGGTTAGGGTTAGGGTTAGGGTTAGGGTTAGGGTTAGGGTTAGGGTTAGGGTTAGGGTTAGGGTTAGGGTTAGGGTTAGGGTTAGGGTTAGGGTTAGGGTTAGGGTTAGGGTTAGGGTTAGGGTTAGGGTTAGGGTTAGGGTTAGGGTTAGGGTTAGGGTTAGGGTTAGGGTTAGGGTTAGGGTTAGGGTAGGGTTAGGGTTAGGGTTAGGGTTAGGGTTAGGGTTAGGGTTAGGGTTAGGGTTAGGGTTAGGGTTAGGGTTAGGGTTAGGGTTAGGGTTAGGGTTAGGGTTAGGGTTAGGGTTAGGGTTAGGGTTAGGGTTAGGGTTAGGGTTAGGGTTAGGGTTAGGGTTAGGGTTAGGGTTAGGGTTAGGGTTAGGGTTAGGGTTAGGGTTAGGGTTAGGGTTAGGGTTAGGGTTAGGGTTAGGGTTAGGGTTAGGGTTAGGGTTAGGGTTAGGGTTAGGGTTAGGGTTAGGGTTAGGGTTAGGGTTAGGGTTAGGGTTAGGGTTAGGGTTAGGGTTAGGGTTAGGGTTAGGGTTAGGGTTAGGGTTAGGGTTAGGGTTAGGGTTAGGGTTAGGGTTAGGGTTAGGGTTAGGGTTAGGGTTAGGGTTAGGGTTAGGGTTAGGGTTAGGGGTTAGGGTTAGGGTTAGGGTTAGGGTTAGGGTTAGGGTTAGGGTTAGGGTTAGGGTTAGGGTTAGGGTTAGGGTTAGGGTTAGGGTTAGGGTTAGGGTTAGGGTTAGGGTTAGGGTTAGGGTTAGGGTTAGGGTTAGGGTTAGGGTTAGGGTTAGGGTTAGGGTTAGGGTTAGGGTTAGGGTTAGGGTTAGGGTTAGGGTTAGGGTTAGGGTTAGGGTTAGGGTTAGGGTTAGGGTTAGGGTTAGGGTTAGGGTTAGGGTTAGGGTTAGGGTTAGGGTTAGGGTTAGGGTTAGGGTTAGGGTTAGGGTTAGGGTTAGGGTTAGGGTTAGGGTTAGGGTTAGGGTTAGGGTTAGGGTTAGGGTTAGGGTTAGGGTTAGGGTTAGGGTTAGGGTTAGGGTTAGGGTTAGGGTTAGGGTTAGGGTTAGGGTTAGGGTTAGGGTTAGGGTTAGGGTTAGGGTTAGGGTTAGGGTTAGGGTTAGGGTTAGGGTTAGGGTTAGGGTTAGGGTTAGGGTTAGGGTTAGGGTTAGGGTTAGGGTTAGGGTTAGGGTTAGGGTTAGGGTTAGGGTTAGGGTTAGGGTTAGGGTTAGGGTTAGGGTTAGGGTTAGGGTTAGGGTTAGGGTTAGGGTTAGGGTTAGGGTTAGGGTTAGGGTTAGGGTTAGGGTTAGGGTTAGGGTTAGGGTTAGGGTTAGGGTTAGGGTTAGGGTTAGGGTTAGGGTTAGGGTTAGGGTTAGGGTTAGGGTTAGGGTTAGGGTTAGGGTTAGGGTTAGGGTTAGGGTTAGGGTTAGGGTTAGGGTTAGGGTTAGGGTTAGGGTTAGGGTTAGGGTTAGGGTTAGGGTTAGGGTTAGGGTTAGGGTTAGGGTTAGGGTTAGGGTTAGGGTTAGGGTTAGGGTTAGGGTTAGGGTTAGGGTTAGGGTTAGGGTTAGGGTTAGGGTTAGGGTTAGGGTTAGGGTTAGGGTTAGGGTTAGGGTTAGGGTTAGGGTTGGGTTAGGGTTAGGGTTAGGGTTAGGGTTAGGGTTAGGGTTAGGGTTAGGGTTAGGGTTAGGGTTAGGGTTAGGGTTAGGGTTAGGGTTAGGGTTAGGGTTAGGGTTAGGGTTAGGGTTAGGGTTAGGGTTAGGGTTAGGGTTAGGGTTAGGGTTAGGGTTAGGGTTAGGGTTAGGGTTAGGGTTAGGGTTAGGGTTAGGGTTAGGGTTAGGGTTAGGGTTAGGGTTAGGGTTAGGGTTAGGGTTAGGGTTAGGGTTAGGGTTAGGGTTAGGGTTAGGGTTAGGGTTAGGGTTAGGGTTAGGGTTAGGGTTAGGGTTAGGGTTAGGGTTAGGGTTAGGGTTAGGGTTAGGGTTAGGGTTAGGGTTAGGGTTAGGGTTAGGGTTAGGGTTAGGGTTAGGGTTAGGGTTAGGGTTAGGGTTAGGGTTAGGGTTAGGGTTAGGGTTAGGGTTAGGGTTAGGGTTAGGGTTAGGGTTAGGGTTAGGGTTAGGGTTAGGGTTAGGGTTAGGGTTAGGGTTAGGGTTAGGGTTAGGGTTAGGGTTAGGGTTAGGGTTAGGGTTAGGGTTAGGGTTAGGGTTAGGGTTAGGGTTAGGGTTAGGGTTAGGGTTAGGGTTAGGGTTAGGGTTAGGGTTAGGGTTAGGGTTAGGGTTAGGGTTAGGGTTAGGGTTAGGGTTAGGGTTAGGGTTAGGGTTAGGGTTAGGGTTAGGGTTAGGGTTAGGGTTAGGGTTAGGGTTAGGGTTAGGGTTAGGGTTAGGGTTAGGGTTAGGGTTAGGGTTAGGGTTAGGGTTAGGGTTAGGGTTAGGGTTAGGGTTAGGGTTAGGGTTAGGGTTAGGGTTAGGGTTAGGGTTAGGGTTAGGGTTAGGGTTAGGGTTAGGGTTAGGGTTAGGGTTAGGGTTAGGGTTAGGGTTAGGGTTAGGGTTAGGGTTAGGGTTAGGGTTAGGGTTAGGGTTAGGGTTAGGGTTAGGGTTAGGGTTAGGGTTAGGGTTAGGGTTAGGGTTAGGGTTAGGGTTAGGGTTAGGGTTAGGGTTAGGGTTAGGGTTAGGGTTAGGGTTAGGGTTAGGGTTAGGGTTAGGGTTAGGGTTAGGGTTAGGGTTAGGGTTAGGGTTAGGGTTAGGGTTAGGGTTAGGGTTAGGGTTAGGGTTAGGGTTAGGGTTAGGGTTAGGGTTAGGGTTAGGGTTAGGGTTAGGGTTAGGGTTAGGGTTAGGGTTAGGTTAGGGTTAGGGTTAGGGTTAGGGTTAGGGTTAGGGTTAGGGTTAGGGTTAGGGTTAGGGTTAGGGTTAGGGTTAGGGTTAGGGTTAGGGTTAGGGTTAGGGTTAGGGTTAGGGTTAGGGTTAGGGTTAGGGTTAGGGTTAGGGTTAGGGTTAGGGTTAGGGTTAGGGTTAGGGTTAGGGTTAGGGTTAGGGTTAGGGTTAGGGTTAGGGTTAGGGTTAGGGTTAGGGTTAGGGTTAGGGTTAGGGTTAGGGTTAGGGTTAGGGTTAGGGTTAGGGTTAGGGTTAGGGTTAGGGTTAGGGTTAGGGTTAGGGTTAGGGTTAGGGTTAGGGTTAGGGTTAGGGTTAGGGTTAGGGTTAGGGTTAGGGTTAGGGTTAGGGTTAGGGTTAGGGTTAGGGTTAGGGTTAGGGTTAGGGTTAGGGTTAGGGTTAGGGTTAGGGTTAGGGTTAGGGTTAGGGTTAGGGTTAGGGTTAGGGTTAGGGTTAGGGTTAGGGTTAGGGTTAGGGTTAGGGTTAGGGTTAGGGTTAGGGTTAGGGTTAGGGTTAGGGTTAGGGTTAGGGTTAGGGTTAGGGTTAGGGTTAGGGTTAGGGTTAGGGTTAGGGTTAGGGTTAGGGTTAGGGTTAGGGTTAGGGTTAGGGTTAGGGTTAGGGTTAGGGTTAGGGTTAGGGTTAGGGTTAGGGTTAGGGTTAGGGTTAGGGTTAGGGTTAGGGTTAGGGTTAGGGTTAGGGTTAGGGTTAGGGTTAGGGTTAGGGTTAGGGTTAGGGTTAGGGTTAGGGTTAGGGTTAGGGTTAGGGTTAGGGTTAGAGGGTTAGGGTTAGGGTTAGGGTTAGGGTTAGGGTTAGGGTTAGGGTTAGGGTTAGGGTTAGGGTTAGGGTTAGGGTTAGGGTTAGGGTTAGGGTTAGGGTTAGGGTTAGGGTTAGGGTTAGGGTTAGGGTTAGGGTTAGGGTTAGGGTTAGGGTTAGGGTTAGGGTTAGGGTTAGGGTTAGGGTTAGGGTTAGGGTTAGGGTTAGGGTTAGGGTTAGGGTTAGGGTTAGGGTTAGGGTTAGGGTTAGGGTTAGGGTTAGGGTTAGGGTTAGGGTTAGGGTTAGGGTTAGGGTTAGGGTTAGGGTTAGGGTTAGGGTTAGGGTTAGGGTTAGGGTTAGGGTTAGGGTTAGGGTTAGGTTAGGGTTAGGGTTAGGGTTAGGGTTAGGGTTAGGGTTAGGGTTAGGGTTAGGGTTAGGGTTAGGGTTAGGGTTAGGGTTAGGGTTAGGGTTAGGGTTAGGGGTTAGGGTTAGGGTTAGGGTTAGGGTTAGGGTTAGGTTAGGGTTAGGGTTAGGGTTAGGGTTAGGGTTAGGGTTAGGGTTAGGGTTAGGGTTAGGGTTAGGGTTAGGGTTAGGGTTAGGGTTAGGGTTAGGGTTAGGGTTAGGGTTAGGGTTAGGGTTAGGGTTAGGGTTAGGGTTAGGGTTAGGGTTAGGGTTAGGGTTAGGGTTAGGGTTAGGGTTAGGGTTAGGGTTAGGGTTAGGGTTAGGGTTAGGGTTAGGGTTAGGGTTAGGGTTAGGGTTAGGGTTAGGGTTAGGGGGTTAGGGTTAGGGTTAGGGTTAGGGGTTAGGGTTAGGGTTAGGGTTAGGGTTAGGGTTAGGGTTAGGGTTAGGGTTAGGGTTAGGGTTAGGGTTAGGGTTAGGGTTAGGGTTAGGGTAGGGTTAGGGTTAGGGTTAGGGTTAGGGTTAGGGTTAGGGTTAGGGTTAGGGTTAGGGTTAGGGTTAGGGTTAGGGTTAGGGTTAGGGTTAGGGTTAGGGTTAGGGTTAGGGTTAGGGTTAGGGTTAGGGTTAGGGTTAGGGTTAGGGTTAGGGTTAGGGTTAGGGTTAGGGTTAGGGTAGGGTTAGGGTTAGGGTTAGGGTTAGGGTTAGGGTTAGGGTTAGGGTTAGGGTTAGGGTTAGGGTTAGGGTTAGGGTTAGGGTTAGGGTTAGGGTTAGGGTTAGGGTTAGGGTTAGGG